>NC_135780.1:14471988-14476694 GCF_028453695.1 Augochlora pura
TCTCTCTCTCTCTCTCTCTCTCTCTCTCTCTCTCTCTTTCTCAGTTTGTTCACTCACATTTTCTATGTCTATTTTTCTTTCCTCCACTAAAATCAATTTCATTTTTGCTCTTAGAGCTAGCGAACTTAGTCGAAATAGCGTTAGGTGTGTACGTGTTTTTTCTTAGATGTCTTGCACATGCTACTTTCGATATGTCCTTATTATATTGAAGCACGACCACTGTACACGATATGTATAACTATACGTACCGGGACGCAACGAGCCGTCGTATAATTATATATATACACGTGTTCATGTATCAAAGTATATTTACATAGATGTCTTGGCATGCACGATCACTTTACTCACATCGAATTCAGGGGAAAATAGAGTCGAGAGAAATCGGAATATAAAGAAGGGGAACGGGACGCGCGTAGATGTTGTCGTCGAGAGTAAAAACCTTGCTCGCCTCGTTACGATTAGAGACACGTTAGCTTGGCAGCGACGCCATCTTTCCTGGTCGCGCACGAACTTCCAACAAACTAAGGCGAGCTCCATCGATCAATTTTTACTACTTACAATTAATCGAACTCTTGAACATCGAAAAAACGACACAATTCGACCAGTCGGCAAATTCTGTACTCTCGAGGTACTGTATGCATTTTATTCGAAGCAATTAAAATTCCCCCACAGGGAGATGAACCGTCGACAGAGACAAAGAATTAATTAACATTTATTCTGTGCGAATGACGTGAGACCGTTCGACATTTTTCCTTGATTAGATATGCAAAATGTCGTTCGTACGAACGACTTTTCTAAGAAAAATTTGTTGAAACGTTTTAACGGGGCACCACCAACTTGCCGCATTTACTAGGTCAGATATGAAAGCAGGGGCACCTATTTTCGATTCTAAACTAAGAAACGAGCGACACCGCGATCTTTTCTGATATTTCAGCCGATGCACAGGCAGCAAACGTATTAACACGATGAACCGACGCGGAGGTTCGTGCGATACCGGCCCTAGATCCACATACTAGAATTTTAGACAATCAAGAATCCGGTAGATGTTCCCGCATTGCGCCACCAATCGTGACCCCCCGAAGGAAGAACACCGAGGAAGAAAGTCACAAGCGCGATCGCGAATCGACCGGACTAATGGTATCGCGCTATCGATGCGACAAATCAGCAGAGAAAGTCCGAGGCAGAGGTTTTCACCGAACAAGGAAACCTCGCGGAACGAGACACCCGGAAAATCTCTTTAGAAACGATTTCCTGATGAACTCGGTAGTTGAGCGACGCGACAACGGGACGCAACACATCTCTCCTCTTTTCCTTCTCGTCGCATTCGTGGCGGAGCGGGCAATTCGAACTCTTCTCTGCTTTACTTTCCCCCGTTTCCTCTACTCGCGGAGATGGGAAAGCTTGTTCGAGCGATACCGCGATCACTTTTAAAACGGATTTTTACAACACCCTTTTGCGAACCGAAACGGAGAAATTATCCGTGTTTCCATCAGCTGCCTCGAATGCTCCGTGCTCCGTGAAATAATATTACCAAGGCTCACGTGAGCCTGTTTAGTCTCGAGATAAAAGTCTTTAAAGTAACCATTTTACAACAAATAGTGCCTACTCCTGCACGCTTTTCTTACGCCTGAAAATAGTGCGTGCATCTCCATCATTTTATTGCGCGTTCGATCCGTAGTGGATCTTATCTTGACAGTGATTCGGTTCGGAAATTGCAGCAAAAAAAATATCTCCATCGACCATTGCTAAAAACAGATCGAGCCGCGACCTAGAGGTGTGCAGAAGTAGGCCCATTACTGTACTCGTCATTCTCTTAACCAATCTCTTAAAACGATCGATAGAATTCGTTCAAAGTATGGTAACTCCTTGTTTTCTCCGACGATCGAGCAAACGTCGGAGTCGTAGACGAATCGATTTCCATCTTTGTGTCCAGTATCCATTTCGTTTGAACGATTCATTTTGCCGTTCGCGAGTCAGGGACGCGAGATTTCGGTGATCGAAGGCGATCGTAGAAAGAGAAATTTTGCGTGAATTTGCGTGTTCGCGTGCGCACGAAACACTTTCTCCATTCGCGCGGTTTTCGTTTCTCCGAGACGAGCTCGCATGCGACTCGATTTCCATGTCCATCGACCGTGAACCGACCGTATGTACGATTCCGATGATTGAAAAGAAACGTTTATAGACGGGCATTTCCCAGGACGAGATTCTGTCCATAGAGCGTCGAGGGGGCTTGTTACATTCGTACGCGTATACGTATAGTATCGTATTTGTTTCGTAGAAATGTTCAACGAAGACTGGGATCAATCTTGATCTCGATAGATCTTGTTTCGATTCGAATTGTGAAAATTTATTCTTACACCGAAAGATGCAATGCGAGCAGAAGAAAGCAGAGAGAAAAGAGAAAGTATAGTCTTTTGGGAATTCGATGTTTAAGGTCGCGAAACTTAATGCTTGGTCCGCGCACGGAGAAGTTTGATCAAGACTTTCCATGATTAATTTCCTTCGATAAGCAGGCTGCAGCGTTCGAACGAATTTTCGCGTTTTAAATAGATTTTCAGAAAACTAAGTTGAAATTTTAATTCCTGGCATTTGAATATCTGTTTGGCGAAAACAGCAATTAAAAGTATACCGTTACACACGTTGTTATCGCTTTTTATTCGACCATTTCTGTAACTTTCCGCGAAAGCAATGAAGTCTATACAGTATAAGGTAAATCGCGTATACACGTAACAATTTTGATAAAAACAGATGGTTCGTAGAATATTTTTCGAAATAATTTGGATCGTCTTCGTTCAACAGTTTCTCCCCACAATCTCATGACTTTATTATCGGTCAACGTCGCGCGCATCGTTCGTATCAATCGCGTAATCGCAGCACAGTTCAAACACTAAGGTAATCGAATAATCGCGCGACAAAAACAATGCTACCACAGTCACAACCACCACCACCATCACCACCACCACCACCAATACCACCGCCGCCACCACCACCACCACCACCACCACTGTCCGAGCACCACCAACACCCAACTGCTACCAGCCTATCAGCAAGCATGACTTAATTTTTTAATATTACTCTTGTGACTTATATCGATATGTATTGCCATGACTTACGTTTCAACACGATGTTATGTACGACTGCATATAGGTAATGATGTGCATCGTTGTGGAGAAGCGAAGTCGGTAGATGAGACGACTTGGACTTTGTCGACGGCTTTTTCTCTTAGTCGTGTGTTAATTCTGACTACACAACCAAGTGAAACATTCGAGTTGTGAAATTGATTAGAATTTGTTGGAATTTCAGAAAACGATTTTACATTTACATCGAATGCTTTCGAGTGAAATACTCGATTCGTTTGCATCGCGATAGACCATAAGGGTAGGATACGATCGAAACGCATATTGTGTACAACATATGGACAATTTTATTCGTTCGATGTCGCTGTTCGAAATTAATCGGAAATCAAGCATTTTGCAATCTATTGTAGAATACATACGTATTGATCGGACATACGATTTTGATCGTCTTAAAATCAGTTACCGTATGACAGGCATCACCTTGTAGGAAAACTTTTTCCCAACGAGAATACCAAACATCGATTTCACAATTTTCCAACAACGATGCACGAACCGAACGATTTTCTGTAAATTTCTATCAAAAGGCTAATTCGTGTTTCACAGTAAATCGTGTACTTGCATAATCTTGCGATGTAAAAGATCGCAAATCGATCCAGCAATCTATGCGAATCATGCACGAGCTTGAAAATTGTTAGCATCGACTATCTAACAGGGGTATCGAAATGAAAGAATAGATAGGGAGGGGAAGATAGTGACAGATGCTTCTGGAATGGAATGTTGGCTGCCACGAGGCTGCTGGGTTGAGTGGAAGCCGGGTCGGACTGAACCGGACCGAGTCAGGCTAGACCAGACCGGACCGGACCGGACCGAGTCAGGCTAGACCAGACCGGACCGTCGATCGCTGACGGTTAACCGTAGCTTTGCCCGTTTCAGGAACTCGCGCACAAGCTCTCGCGGAGCTTCGACATGCAGGAAGCTCAACTGCTCGAAGAGGGTGGCTCCGGTGGCGGGTCCGCCGGGGCCGGCGGTGCCGGTGGTCCGCCAAGAAGGCATCATAGCGCTCAAAGGCTGACCAGAAGCGAAATGTCCGAGAGAAGGGAAGAGGACGGCGCCCTGGTGGTGCCCGACCATCAGGGGAACTTGAGGATCACCGTTAAAAAGACCAAGTCGATTTTGGGCATCGCTATCGAGGGCGGAGCCAACACCAAGCATCCATTGCCCAGGATCATTAATATACACGTGAGTTCATCGATCGAGTTTACACACTCCCCTACTCTTTCTCGAAAGCTTTTTTAATATCCAATTTATCATATCGGGTTTAGGAGAAAGGTGTGTGCACAAGCTTTTCTGTTCGTTAATATTAAACAGCGAGAGAGAGAGAGAGAGAGAGAGAGAGAGAGAGAGAGAGAGAGAGAGAGAAGGGTCGGTGTGTCGACGCGACCGTGCCGATGTCGGCGAGCGCTGACAAGTCGTTGTGTTTGCAGGATAATGGAGCGGCTTACGAGGCTGGCGGGCTAGAAGTCGGTCAATTAATTTTAGAAGTTGACGGGCACAAAGTCGAAGGTAATTTCAAAACTGATATTGGAATTGTGCCGTCGCAAGTTCTAGCTTAAAAAGAGGGGCATGGAA
>NC_135781.1:0-41053 GCF_028453695.1 Augochlora pura
AATATATTAATTGTTTCCTAGCGCGTCTTAAAATTTAATTAAAACATTGCTTCTTCCGATATATCGTAAAGAAAGATTGTAAAACACGACGTACAGAACAAATTTGAAATGTACTTGCGCATTCGCATGCTGGATCGTTGCATTTTAAATATCCGAATGACAATAAATCTGGACATTATTTCATAATATACAGATATTGAGGTATATATATCAAAGAATGTCACGATATTTTAATAAGAATGTTTCTGTAAAGAGTAAACATAAGCGCAACGAGGACTTGCTGCCATTCGACAAATCCATGATACTGTTTTTACAGATTCTAGATGATAGGTTAGTATTTTAGAATACGAAGAAGTTATCTTTTCATCCTTATTATAAGTACAGACACAACGACATAATCTTTATTTTATTATATGACTTACTTTGCATATGTCTAATCTTTTCAGAAACACAAGTTTTGCGCACTTTTGTTTCCTCCATTTCCTGTAATTTCTTTCTTTTTTTTCTTTTTTTTTTTATTAAATGCATAACTTCGTTTGGTATCAAAGGCTGATATTGTTTTTTTTTTCTCTTCTATTACAACACTAAAATTAGTGTATAATGAATTGGTGATTGTAATGGGGATGCACTCTTTCTCTATAAATTCAGTCTTAAACATTTCATCGATCTTCGTTGAACTAAAGCTTGGCGTAATATATCTACGTACAAAAGTTCATAAACCAAACGTGTCGTCCTTTTGCTAGTACTGATATGACAACATCGTGACGGAGTGTTTTCTTTGACATAATATTTCTATATAGTTTTGGTTTACGTGATACATTCAGATTATTTAACTGCTAAATTGCATTGTACGCGACTATGCGTGTGTATTTAAGACCTCATGTTACAGGAAAGCAATTCCTTATGCCACATTCTACAAAAAATAAGTAACACTGACGCATATTTGTGCCACTGATTTGCAGAAAATAAAAAGGAAGATGCTAAAAATAATTTACTATTAATGTAAAGTATAACTATACATACTGTTAGAATATTAACTTATAATATGGACAAGCATCAACTTTCAATGGATTTCCTTTTTTGCTAATAAATTTATGTGTTCACATATTTAGTAGATACTTGCAAATACTTCAGAAATAATTTTCGGCCATCCGCCAGACATAGGAACTTTTTAGTTCCTACATTTCTGTCTATTCTCATTGTATCTTTTCAAATAGAAGACTCAATATTTCCATTGATGCAAACATTCAAATTTCATGAATGGTACATGGTGGTAGAAGGTAGCGCAATAGAATATTGCACTATGAATGTGTTATATGGGCTCAATTCCAGAAAAGGATTAGTGTCTGTTGTAGTTGGCGACCTTTGTAAAATATGCGACGTCGCACTCGGTACATGTTGGCCAATGTGAGGGCGCCCACCCCCCACATGGCCTACGCTCGCTCCATCTCCCCGCCACTCGCATACATCTGAAGAAGAGCCATAGACTCTTGTGCTTGCCGCTTTTCAGCCAAAAATCTTCCCGAAGCTTCTTTCAACTGCTCCAAGAAGATTCTGAAACAATTTGTCAAACGAGTAATGATACCCTCTTGAAATTACATTGATTAAACATCTGTCAAATTTGATTTCATCTACCTGTCTGGTACTATATCGGCTAAACTGTCTGGATCCATATCGCTCAATAATTCTAAATCGCTTCCACCTAGCAACGATATATGCGATGGGTCACCGTGCAACGATGAAACCAATGGTTCTATCGGTGGTCTATGTCTTCTCAACTCGTCTCCTCTTAAACCACTTTCTATGTTGTCAACATCATCCACAACAATATAACGAGAAGCAGCTTTACTACTTCCAGCTGCTATCCATTTTTGATCTCCATGTAGAACCATTAAACTAGTGTTTCTTTCTAATGTTGCAAAATACTCTTCGTCATCTACTTCTGTGCCTACAAAAGAAGAAACGATTAAAAGATATGTTAACAATATCCATGTTTGTACAGTAGCATCAAGGAAAATTTGAATCAAAGTGAACTATCATATTACATTACCATCTTGTTCTAAAACTATTGTGAGTTCTGCATCCAAGGGCAACGACAAACGACTTCTTGCAATACTAGTTAACTCTTTCAGAGAAGACGCAGTGATGCCTTTACGCTTTTCTCTAGCATGATCAACAATTTTGTAAGGATTGCCCAGCCCCTGTGATATTCCTGCTGTTTCCGACATGCTGCTTCAAATTACAAGTTAGAAAAATCTTAAAACAACTCACTGGGATGTCAGTATGTTTTTCTAGGCGAAACAAATGTAGGTCAACTATATATGTATTAAATTTCTGGCATCGAAAGTATACTTTCATTAAAAGAATTGACTGCTACTAAGGCTCGATTATCGTTGCACATTACTTTATCAACGCTGGCGAGTATCATCAAATCAATTTGCAACACTATATTTGCAAATGTCAACTTGTCAATTGGACACAAAGAATCTTCGTAGAATTTTCGTTAGAAAAACGTTACAACGATACTTAAACGCACTAGGTAAAAAGTCGTGTGGTTGTTGGAACGTAGGTAAGAAAGGGCAGTGGTTTGGATTGCATTAGATTGTTGAGTTTTACTGAGATTCTTTACGATGTTTAACAATGTACAGATTACGAATAAAAAATTTGGAAAAGCTTATAAAGATGATTAACGTTCGAGTGACTGAACTGACCGTATGTCAACTCAACACTGGGTCAATGGTGCAACTACCCCTCCTATTTATATTCTCTGTAGGCTATCGCGTACGGTGCTACTGAGAGGAGACAGTCTCACGTACACTCACGTATTCCCTCCCAACATGGCACCTATACGGAAATCAATAACCAACCCCACTCTAAATGTAATATTATTCTTCTTTTATTACTATTAAACTGTTTACTTTACAGAAAAGTTATTTCTTCGATATTAATACGATAATAATCTAATACAATAAATTTCAAATGAATTACATTGCACATAATTTTTCATTATGAATCATCAATTATACATAGATATTTATGTACATACATTTATGAGCATATAGCTCGATATACATATATTCTACATATGTAGTATATTTATAAAATATAGAAAGGATAACCGAATAATAATTTTGAGATAACTTTCTATTGAGAAAGGAACGGGAATCATATTATGTCCACCAAGTATAGATATATACTGAATTCTACTACCCAATGAAAATCAGTCGTGCAATGTAAATACAGTGTAAATGCAATGTAAATTATCTAGTTATATTTATTTATAAATTATTTTTACATTTCACATTAGAACACAACACGTTTTCAGGCATATAAAAAATGTTTGAATATTAACATTTGTTTCCAAACAGCGAAATGTGTTAACAATTAATTGGTAAGGCTAATTTTCTATCATAAATATAGTACTAAGATGAAATTATTATAATTATTGTGATAACACGTGCACTTCTCTTACTAGGATCTCCGAATTTAAGACACAGCACTGTGGTTAAATATAGATCAATGAGACTGGACACTGTTTTAAGTTTAAAGTTAGCTCTGAGTTAGCCCAGTTAGGGCTCTTAGCTGAACCGCAAATCTCATTCGAATGGAGCTGATTGCATGTGTATAAAAATTAAAGAACTTTCGGTTAGAAATGCCTGTACCAAGTGGGAATAAAGAACCGGATGACAGTCAAACGTGGGAATTGGCAGAAAGATGTTTTCTTCCAATCGCGTTTTCTCATGCAGTTGCAGTAATCTTAGCAACTATACTCAATACATTAGGTATATCGCAAACATCCAGTTTTGTACTGTTTCTCTTACTTCTGGTTATATCCATAGGATCTACATTGTTTTATCATAACTTGAAGGTAAGTTGTTCAGACTATGTATGCATGCCTGTATGTATGCGAATGGTCTAAATACAGCTATAAACTAATGCTCACGCAACACTGTTTTCTATCTAACAATTTGCTATGAAAAATCTGTAAAAATATTGTTGTTAGGTTTAATCATAGAAACATAGATTTCTCCTTATTAATGGAGCAACTATCTATTAACACAAAATGTACAGGTAACAGCTGCTGGAAAAGCTGTACTTATTACTGGATGCGATTCGAGAGTTGGATATACCTTGAGTAAACAATTAGACGAATTGGTAAGATTAACTCTCTATATGTTATCGTTAGTAGTAACATTTTATACTCGTACTATACTATGTCCGCATACATATATTTTTAAGGGATTTACAGTGTTTGCCGGATTCGGTAACAAAGCAGAAAATGATGAAACAATGAAAAAATTAAAACAGGAAACATCTGGCAGGCTGCATATATTACAGTTAGATATTACCAGTGAACACGACATCCATTCAACTTTTCTTTACATTAATGAGAATTTACCAGATGGTGCTCCAGGTATGTAAACTTATTTGCTATAATTATTTATAAGTACACTTACTCTATACTTTACATAATTACATTTAAAATCATGTTACATATGTATACGTTGTATTAGGTTTATGGGCATTAGTACATGCAGCAGCTTGGGTGACCTTAGGTGAATGCGAATGGGTACCTCCTGCTGTATTAAAACGCAGTATAGATATCAATTTTATTGGCCTTGCACGATTAACCCAGGTAACTTTGATGCAGATATATGAGTATTCAATTTATACATTAAGGACACAAAGGTACCAGTGATATTTTGTTCATAGGTCTTTCTACCACTTGTCAGAAGGTCTAAAGGTCGTGTTGTATTAGTTAGCAGTCTGTTAGCTCGTATACCCAGCCCTGTCCGTGGCATTTACTGTGCAGTTAAGGTAAATGAGTTTTCTAAAATCGATTAGACTTTCCATGAATCGATAAAATTTTTCAATTAGATAATTTGAAAAATGTAATTTACTTAATAGGCCGCAGTCGATGCTTGGGGAACTTGTCTTAGAATGGAGATGAGAAGGTGGGGTGTGGATGTGGTAATTATTGAAACCGGTGAATACGTATCTGGTAATGCATGGTTAAAAGATAATAGCGCGTTACTCGAACAAGCGAGGGATATGTGGACTCAGTTGGACCCGCAGACTCGTAAAGAATATGGTCAAGAGTTATTTCAGAAAGAAATGTTGGCTCTTGAGAAATATACACAAGGTCCAGAAGCAGATTTAACGCCGGTAACTAGAGCTTTAACAGATGGCATAATAAAAACATTTCCAATGAGAAGGTATACACCAGTTTCCCGTAAAGAAAGGATACAGGCTTTGTGTAGCGATTATCTCCCAAAACCAGTTTACGATATATTATACACAAATTAATGGAGAACAAGTTTGACAATTGAATTATTAGCGTTTATCATTATGTGAAACGACGAATAAAAATATAAGTTATGTAATATCAAGAACGAAATAATTATTCTAGTTAGACTTTTAGATTAATTTTTACAAACTGATAAATTTTCCTTCAAAAGCAATTACTATCTAAATAAAAAGTACACGATATTGAAATTTATACTAAAATATGTCCGAGAAAAATATGTACGGCGAAACATATTTACCCTCTTTATCTCTTTTCCTTGTTTTCCAATTCACCAGTTCAGGCGTGTGCACGTGTATAATGCATACGTGCATGCACAGATATCATGCTTGAGAAATATCATATGCACATACGTAGGTACATACTCTGTACATATATGTAATACAATGTACATACATACGTTGCAGAAGAATTCTCTGTGTTTTCGTGAGAGTAGTGACGTGAAGTGGTGTGAACTGTACAGTGACTTGACGTGACTAACATAGTTTCGAATTATGTACGTAGTGATTGGTTACAGCAAAATAGCGGCAATGTTTTGTACACTTGAATCAATGAATTGTAACTTGTAACAATGACACGAATTAACTGGATGATAGATGTTGTCAAGCTCAAGGACAGAAAAAAGCGATTATATATCTCGATTGTTCCGGGTTTAGATGAGTGGGATAGGTGGATAACTCACAACACAGTTCTAATGAAGCCACAGTGTAGACAAGTATGTACATATTCGGAGATAGTAAAAAAGAAAAAAATTACATAATATAATTTTTTTTTCCCCGTATAGGACATCACGTATAGGTTATACACTGACCTGTTTTAAATAACGTTTCTGAAATTCCTTTAAATGTTTCGTAAAATTAACATTGTCAAAATAAACTTCAGTGGCGCGCATTCATTTACGAATGCATCCGTAGCGTCAAACGCATCGACAAGGGTAAGTGTATCTTATTTTCCATTTATTCAATATCATACTGTATTGGTATATTGTACATGTTCATTATTGAAATTTGTTTATCATTTTTGTTACTTGTTTATAATCTATCATTTTCGAAAACTTAAAAACAATTCTCATTGTTATAGATGTACCATCATAATTTACAGAATAAATACAACTGTGTCTTTTTGGTTGAGCTCTATATATTTCTATTACAGGTACAGCAATTTAGGAAATTGTTGAATAAAAGCGATTATAATGATAGACTTACAGATTCTTTTGGACGACGTCACACTTATTTACGCATTTCTATCACCGAACGTTGTAATCTTCGATGTAAGCTTTCTTACAGCTGTCAAAATTTCAAACTTTGGGTAGAGTAATCATAGAAGGTATTATGTTTTACATAGGTTTGTACTGCATGCCAGCAGAAGGTGTTACATTGACACAGAAGAATGGCATCTTAAGGACAGAGGAAATTATTAAAATAACAAGTTTATTCGTAGAAGAAGGTGTGCACAAAGTACGTCTAACGGGTGGCGAACCAACAGTTAGAAAGGATATCGTCGATATTATCGGTAAACAATGTGATCTTTGTTCTTACTGAATCTTTGAACATTAAATTTTTCAATATATTGGAAACAATTACAATTATTGTAGCCGGGTTGAAAGAATTATCTGGTTTGAAACAAATTGCTATTACTACCAATGGTTTAACATTGACACGTCAATTGCCATCTCTTCAAAGAGCAGGACTAGATGCGATAAATATTTCTCTAGACACATTAAAAGAAGATCGTTTCGAACAATTTACTCGTAGGAAAGGTTGGTCTAGAGTTATAGCTGCGATAGACTTGGCTATTCAATTAGGCTACAATCCTGTTAAGGTGAAAAGAAAAAATAGTACTTTTTGAATAACAACATGTACCTTGGTAAATGATGACAAATGATTTCAATCCATATTCTTTAGGTGAACTGTGTGGTAATGAATGGTTTCAATAGCGATGAATTGATCGATTTCGTTAACTTGACTAAAGATCGTCCGGTCGATGTACGTTTCATCGAATACATGCCTTTTCAAGGGAACAAATGGAACGAAAATAAGATGGTATCTTTTGATTCAATGAAGAAAATAATAAGGAACGTGTATCCTGACTTACAGCGTCTTTCAAGCGAGTACAATGATACGTCCAAAGTACGTAACAGTTTATTGCGATCTCGTTTAAACAATTTTGCAATTTTAATTCGTGTGTAACTGAGAAATATGCTATTTCTTTGGAACAGGCGTACCACGTTCCGGGTTTCACAGGACAGATCGGATTTATTACATCAATGAGCGAGCACTTTTGCAATTCGTGCAATCGATTGAGAATAACGGCGGATGGAAATTTGAAGGTCTGTTTGTTCGAAGGAAAAGGGGAAGTATCTCTACGAGATGCTTTGCGGAGTGGAGCGTCTGACGAGAGTTTGAAGGAGATGATCGGTGTAGCGGTACGACGTAAAAAGAAGCAACACGCTGGTACGTTTAATCACAGATCTCTCGTTATGGTTCGTTAACCCCTTGCCGTACTTTAACGAGTCAGACTCGCGATGGAGATTTCTAGTAATAAGCTATTAGGTATGAATATTCATCCGTTCCTTTAACTGGTAATAAAATGTTATTCTCTCGTTACCAATATTTAAACATTCAACTAGATATAAGCACGCGATAAATATAAAATTTCCCTTTTCATCTAAGAATTTAGTGCGATCGAAGAAATTCTAATCGTGCAACTTCTAAAGAAAATGGCACGGCAAGGGGTTAAAGATTATCTCATCTGTAACATGAAAAAACAATATACAAAGCGATAACGTTTGCATGATCCTATTCGATAACGTATATGTTTCAGGAATGTTCAATCTATCCAAGATGGAAAACAGGCCGATGATACTTATCGGGGGTTAATCAATCTTATTGTTATTTTGGAAATTTTACGCA
The DNA here is from genome assembly GCF_028453695.1 of Augochlora pura. Classification (NCBI taxonomy): domain Eukaryota; kingdom Metazoa; phylum Arthropoda; class Insecta; order Hymenoptera; family Halictidae; genus Augochlora; species Augochlora pura. Next base: position 8,218 of record NC_135781.1, read on the forward strand.
CAGGTTTAAACGGTTTCTTTGGTGTTCTCAGAAGTCTGTGTATAAACGTTATCGCTCTATTCTATTCAATACGTGATCGATGATAATTCGAACAACTCTATCGTTCAACATCTATCTTGCGTTCCAGTAATCGGTAGTAGGTGAAAACTTTTGCAGATTTCTATGTACTGAACACGATTTTTTTAAGATTCTCCCTTATAAACTGAAGAAAACAAAACCATTTTCTTCAGTGAATTTTACATGACTACAAATTCAAAACTGCTGGTTACCGGAACGTACAACAGAAGAAGTTCTAATACGTTGGACAGTGTCTTTATCTTACTGTTGGCGGAGTTCAACTGTAACATCGATTGTTTATACTTGCAGTGAAAATGAAACTCTTAAAGAGAAAAAGTTGTAAGGACACACTGCAAGCCAACACCCCGTCTGGGGATTTACCGCGCACATTTGTCAGCTCGCACAAATTTTCAAATACAAGAAGAATGTATTCTTCGTTGTCGCACGTGGATAAAGATGGCAAAGCGAGAATGGTGGATGTCGGTTCGAAGATTGAGAGCAAACGCGTTGCAGTTGCAAAAGGTGTCGTACAGATCGATACAGTGATAAGAAAATTGATAGTGGAGAATAATTGTAAGAAAGGAGACGTGCTGTCCGTGGCACAATTGGCCGGAATCATGGGAGCGAAACGTACTCCTGATTTGATACCGCTTTGTCATCCGGTTTCGTTATCCTACGCAAACGTGTTTCTTCATTTAAACGAGAAAACGAATCGGATAGAAATCACAGCCGAAGTTCGATGCTCCGGTAAGACTGGCGTAGAGATGGAAGCTTTGACAGCCGTAAGTATCGCGGCGCTAACTGTTTACGATATGTGCAAGTTTGCAGCTGCTCCGACCATGCTCAAGATAACTGATATAGAGCTGATTTCAAAAACTGGTGGTACAAAGGGAGACTTCTTTAGAAACTAATTATCCGTTTGTTTCGTCTTTGATGTCGACAGTCTAGACACTCGAATACTTGATACAGTGCAATTCAACGATGTTCCTCCATTAATATATAATCTATGTACAGAGGTACAAAGTACACAATACGTTAGTATGTACGTACATCCCGTCCACGAAAAGATGATATAGATTTCAACAGTGAGATGCTGGGGGATCTACCAGGATGGGGGACTCTCCTACCGTATTACAAGTTTCTCTGTTCTATCTTTCCGTGGACGGATAATACGTACGTACATGGATTTTATATTTTTATGGCAGAGACTAAAGTTCTCTTTTTTGTTTTTTAAGCGCTCATGTTAGTACATGCACAGACATTTTGTAATCACGTCCAATAAATGGATTTCTTAAACTTTTATTCAAGCCCTACATTTATTTACTTGATTGAAGAACAGGCGGAGGAAAGGAAGGGAAGCAGCGTTTCGACGCGAACGCGACCCAGAGACTGTGCGTAGCCTCCTCGTTCCGTCGCGCCCCGGAGCAAAGCAGATGCATCTTGCTGACTCGATCGTGTAGCAACATGTTGAAAATTTGCGCGCCCGCCTCTCATTGGCTACTGTTTTTCCTTTTTCTTGGAGTTACAATAATTTCGATACACCCTGTATATGGTGTGCCAGAAACAACTCTCCCGTGTAATGAGGCCCCTACACTATCTTGCGGGCCGTGCCGGCTCGGCAATACGGAGATATTGTTATAACGGTTGGATGGTTGCATATGTACTAGTCAGCAAAGTTCAGGTAATAGCAAGAGAGCTATCCCTCTGCTGGCGAGCATTTGAAATAGCCGTTACATTGTATTTATGTTTTACATACGTACTTGCATGTTATATGAATATTCGTACATTTTGTCGAACATAACCTAAAAACGAAAATAATCAAAAAAGTGTAGCCTATCGTTACGTTAAGCTACAATAACAGTATATGATTTTTTTATACGTTTATTCGAATGACAAACGAAATTTACGATGAAAACACAAAATTGGAAAGAATTAGAAATACCTTTAAGCGATCCCATATTGAAAACCATTGAAGAACTAAAATACTCGTTTATGACACCGGTGCAGGTAAAATTTATACAATAAAATCCGTGACTTTAAGTAGTTTTACGAACCAAGATTCTAATATTGATATCAAAATAACGCAATAAAATATCAAATAGTACTTATACTTTTGGTTGACTTACCCACAGGCTGCTTCCATACCACTATTACTGAAGGGTAAAGATGTTGCAGCGGAAGCTGTAACAGGTAGTGGAAAAACGGTTGCTTTTATAGTACCTTTATTAGAAATTTTGCAGGTATCTACACACTATTTTCCCATGTAATAATTATTTTATGGACATCTTTTATTCAATATAAAGGGAGGATTGTAATTAAGTAATTATTTTCCATGAGAAACAGAAACGAAAAGAAGCGTGGAAACCTACAGAAGTTGGAGCAATAATAATTAGTCCAACAAGAGAACTAGCAATACAAATATATGATGTACTACAAAAATTTTTAACTAATCTCCCACAATTAAAACAAATATTACTTGTTGGTGGTATAACGATTGCAGAAGATGTGGCAAGACTTAAAACTGGGGCTAATATTATTGTAGCAACACCCGGTAGATTAGAAGATATAATATCAAATTGTAGAGGCATAAATTTGGCTGCACGTTTAAAGTCATTGGTAAGTAACATAAAAATCAGAAAGCTGCAGTTTTTTCATGGAAATCTAATTATTTTATTTGCAGGAAATATTAATCTTAGATGAAGCAGATAGGTTATTGAATTTGGGCTTTTCCACAACACTAGATACAATACTAAGCTATTTGCCACGTTTCAGAAGAACAGGTTTATTCTCTGCAACACAAACAAAAGAACTACAGCAGCTAATTAGAGCAGGATTGAGAAACCCAGCTTTAGTATCTGTTAAAGAAAAAGCAAATATTTCAACGCCTTCGAATTTAGTAAATAATTACACAATTGTAAATGTAGAGCACAAATTTTCTACAATGATAGACTTTATACAACAAAAGGGAACTAATTTAAAGTACATGATCTTTTTATCTACATGTGCTTGCGTAGACTATTTTAGTCACGCTATTCAAGAGTAAGTTATGTTGTAGTCTATGTTACTTACTCATTTGTTCTGGATGACTGAGAAAAGCATTATAGGCCTCCCCAATAACTGTTTGCAAATGTAATGATAACTAAAAATTTGTATATATCTCATATTCTTTTAAACAAGTAATGCATGTCTCGGGCATTGTCTTGCTATTAAAAACAAACGAGTCGTTTGATGCGCGCATATATATATAAACAGGAATATATTTAACAATATACTGAATTTTTAGAATGTTGCCGTCGGTTCAAGTGCTTGCGATACATGGTAAAATGAAAAATAAGAGGTACAAAATATTTAACGAGTTTCGTCGTATCGAAAGTGGTGTTTTAATTTGCACGGATGTAATGGCTCGCGGTGTAGATATTTCAGAAATCAATTGGGTATTGCAGTACGATCCTCCCTGCTCGGCTAGTAGTTTCGTGCACAGGTAGCAATAATTAAAATATAATACCTGTTACAACGAATAATTTAGTTATTTAAATTGGTTAGATTAAGATTCATTTTGCCTTCCAGATGTGGCAGAACCGCCAGGATTGGAAATGAAGGAAACGCGCTGATATTCCTTCTGGAAACAGAAGATGCATATGTAGATTTCATTAAACGAAATCAAAAGGTGGATTTAAAGAAAATACATGTAGAACCATCTATGCTTTTACATGAAAAATGTTTAAAATGCATGAGAGATTTGCAGAAGAGAGATAGATTAGTTTTCGACAAAGCTAACAGAGCATTTGTATCGTATATACAAGCATACAATAAACATGAATGTAATCTAATATTGAGATTAAAAGATATCGACCTAGGCAAACTTGCAATGAGCTTTGGCTTGTTACGTATGCCTCGAATGCCCGAACTTAAAGGAAGAGATACAACATCGTTTAAACAAGAAAACATTGACATTAATTCGATTCCTTATTTAAATAAACAAAAAGAACATAATCGTTTAGAAAAGCTGAAGATCTTTCAAACTAGTGGACAATGGCCCACGGTGTGTAAACGTAAATGCAAACAAACTGAACCTTGGTCCGAAACTAAGAAAAGGAAACTAGAAAAGCAGGAGAATCGTAAAAAACGAAAAGGAAAAAAAATAAAACAGGAAATATCTACGAATTTAATAAAAAAGCAAAAAAGGAAAGTAAGTCAACAGGATATAGAGGAGCTTGCAAAAGATATAGCACTGATAAGAAAACTAAAAAAAAAAAAGGTATTCGTAATACATAGAATTTTTTCATTACTCTGACAAATATTTAAATTCATCGAAATATTTTTAGATTTCACAAGAAGAGTTTGACACAGCTTTTGGAATTTAATTGAACGGTTCAATTAAAGTGAAAGAGGCGTGAGACGAAAGCATGTTTAATTACTATCAATTTCTTTAGATAGATATTCGAAAAGTTATGATATAGTGAAATCAAGAAGATGAACAGTTGTACAAGGGTACGCAGTATAAATTCCATTTATCCAATATGAATCATTGTTTTGCACGTACAAAGATAAGTGTATAGGTGATAGAATATACGTTTAAAGGGTGCCTCAGCTAAATGGAATAACTTAAATAATTACTTCGGGCAAAATTACATTATTTGCAAAAATAATAGCTGGAAATAAATTATTTTTAATTCCAGATTACCTTTAGATCAGTTTTTAAATAAAAAAATCCTATTTAACTGAAATACCCTGTATTTTGCAAAACTCCAGTTTTTATAAAAGTAACTCAATAGTACCGAATCCTATCACTATATCGATAAAAAATCTATAGCATTTCTTAATGCTTCGTTGAAATTTAATTTGGTATTGTAAGTACATGTACCAATAGTACTACTAATAATTTCATCAAATTAAAGGATTTATCAGTCTAAATCGAACAAATATTTGTTTAGTTAACAGCAGGAAATAAATCGTCGTCACCATGATGGTAAAGTAATGGGTCTTACTCTTGCATACCTCCAAGCCGCAGCTTGATCTGTTACCGAGGTTCGATATAGAAATTTCCATCGTTCTGATTGGCTGACGACTCATTGCTGAGACGGGATCCTTTGCGTATTGGAAGTGCAGTAAAATGGTGGGGATATGTGCACCAACTTAAGAGTAAGAAAGGTGTGTAGGAGTAGGTCCCATCACTGTGCATTTGTATTTATACCATCAGGCCCTCCCCCCTGCCACAATTGCTTGTACCACACCAATGTCTACGACACTATTCATACGTATTACTGTTGTATTGTAAACACAAATAAGAACAAGTGGTACAGGGGGTGCCGTGGTCTCGTAAAATAATAAATTTGAATGTACATTCATATTATCTAAACGACACAAGTCAGTTTAGTATTTAATACGTGGCACCAAATTTTGGTTATTTATAGATATTATACTAAATATGTTTACGCGTGCAAGATATTCGAAGGGTACAAAAGTAAATGTTTCGAGGAAATGCATGATAACAGAAAGCATGTATGAAACATCAGCGGTGAGTCATGCGTTTATGGAAAAGTGAAGAAACCGAATAAGTGTGTGTCTCATCTCAAAGAATCTTTCCGATTAAATTCGTTTGCGTCTAGTTAAATAAGTCTAAGTTTAATACTTAGCAACGAATCAACTAAGTATGACCGACATAGAGACAAGTGATCATCCGAAATGGTTGCTAGAATTAGAAAATCGAAAAAGGAAGGTGAGCCTAAAATATAAAAACTTTATCTTATCTGTTAATTATTCATACTTTATTCTATAAGAGAACTTAAATGTACTTTGAAGTAAAAGTTTTGTAGTTAATAAGCAATGAAAATTAATATTTTTAATCAGCGATCGGTAATCAACGATTAATATTTGCAATAGTTAATTTATGGTTAATCTTTATCAAGTGATTTAATGAGTCGTGATTTTCGATGATCAAGATTTTTTAATCATGAACATCAATTGATTAATTTATTTATTGATTTTAATTATTTAATACCAGATTCCTTTCATGAAATAATCGATTGTTATGATGTCTAAGATTTCCTAAATTTGCTATTAGTTACATAAATGTTCCTCTTTGCTACAATTTTGAATGTATGTATTTTTTATTTAGCCTCGATTGGCACATGAAGCTGGAGCAGGAGCTTCTTGCGTCATTTGCAAAGATACATGTCCAGGTTTGGATTTACATTTTTGGAGAAAAACTTGTAAAAACTGTAAATGCAGCAAAGACGACCATGATGTGATTGACGAAGATTTTCCACAATTCGATTTGTTGTTTGGATCGTCCAAGAAATATAAGAAAAAGTCAACGCGTAAATACTTTTGTCAATAATATGGTATAAAGTAAATAATTTTGTCAAATACAGTGCGGTATACTCTCTTTTAGTATTACACATACATAATCAAAAGGAACAGGCGCAAGAGGCATTTGAATGGATTCCACCAGATACAACGAAAGAAATTGCTGCAGAATATATGAAAGCTTTACCTGTAGAAAAACTACCGATCAAAGGGTCAGCAGGTGCAGCCTTGAGAAGACAGTTACTGCAAAAGCAGTTACCGCTTCATGATATAGATTATGAAGTTTGTGATAAATTAAGCGATCAAGAAAAGAAACATTTTGAAAAGTATTTGGAAAATATAAAGAAATATGTAGGTCAAGGGACAGTGACAAAGGTAAATTAATTTATTAAAAGTACGATTGTATCGTTGATAAATAGTTGTATCAATTAATTTTTTTACTCGACAGATGCTAAGTGCTCGACCATTTGATTTGTTGTTAATGACACCTGCTAATGCCACCGATATGCAACTCTACGATCCACAGAATAAGCACAACGTACAAACTACCATGGTACAATTACGTACACCAAGTAGCTTCATGTCCAAAACGCCATATAGAAAAGATTTACATGCAAAATTAAACAACCATGAATCACTGTTGCCTGTTTCAGCAACATTAAATAATTCTAGCATGACACCAATTCGTGAGAAATGTGATAAAATTAGTAATAATTGTGAAATAGTGAAGTCGGAACTAGTTAAAAGCGGAGTATACAATAAGGGTGTTTCTATAATTGATTCTCAAAAGGTCAATACTAATTGTAACAATATTACGTGCGAAGAAGTTTCTATAGCCAGTCATTTAAATTCCAATGTAACATTGCCTTCTGAAAACTCATTAGAATATTTCGAAGAATCAAGTAAATTTAAGAATCTATCTATTTCTCCCTCGCATTTGAAATCACTGGATGATGATACCCATATAGCAGAATCTATATTAGCAGATGCATTACTTCCACCTAGTATGGTACATGCTAATGACATAATTGGTAGTACATTAGATCAAAAGGATTTGATGTTCATACGAGAGAAGCTTACAAACAAGTATGGTAATCAAGGAAGTCATCAATCGCAGGTACCATGTAATGTACCCAGTTTTGCAAAAGATTTTGCTAACGGTAGTTCATTGAAAAGTAACGTTACGTCTCAAAGTATAAATACTGATAACGAGAATGATGTAAAAGCTGTTATTTCTATAACAAAATATCCATCCAATGTATCGATACTATCACAAAACAAACTTATTGATCAAAGGCACAAATCAACGGGAAAAAACACTATTGAATCGAAGGTAATAGAAGCAAAGAATGAAGTATTAAGAACTGTGTCACAAAGTCTTCAGTCAACTCCGCTCGATACAATGGCATCACGCTTTAATTTAATGGAAAATACATCTTTACCAGATCCACTGTCTCAAACGTGTGCAAGCAGCCATCAAACAAAATTAAACAACTTTACAGTACCATCTACTATTATAAATTCTGAGAAATTACATAATCACGTATTTCCTTGTCAAAGTACTGTTCATGGTGTTAATACAAACACAAACCAAACAGGACACCTTACAGGTACAGTGGAAAATCTAACAAAGAATTCTGTTAAGCAACAGAAATGTCATGGATGCGAAGAAATAATAAGCGTTGGGGATGTGGCTGTAATTGCGGAAAAAGCTAAAAACGCTATGTGGCATCCTGGATGTTTCGTTTGCAATACGTGTAACGAACTATTAGTAGATCTAGTATACTTCTACTATAAAAATAAATTATATTGTGGAAGAGATTTGGCATCGCTTATGGGGATCCCTAGATGCTTCGCTTGTGATGAGGTAGTAATTGCATTTTCTATTAACATTTCCAATCATTTTCATATTTTACATATAATTCTCATTTCAATTTTTTAGCTTATTTTCTTACGAGAGTATACCGTTGCTGAAGGACACAATTACCACGTGAAACATTTTTGTTGTTGGGATTGTGATATTCCTTTAGCTGGGAAACAATATACCACAGAAAATGATCGTCCATTGTGTCTCCCATGCTATCAAAAGACATATGCCAAAACATGTAGTACGTGCTACAATGTAATTGCTGCGGATCAGCAAGGTGTTGCATTGAAAGATTTAAATTTTCATGCAACAGGAGAATGCTTTTGCTGTTATATTTGTAAAAAGAATTTATTACAAGCTCGAACAGCAATTAAAGATAAGAAATTATTCTGCAGCAAAGAATGTATTGCAATGTTCCGGCAGCCAACGATATAACCATTACTTTATCTTCTATATTCTTTACTAACTGCAAGAAAAGACTATATGAATAAACATTTTTATACAATTTTTAGAATATATTTTTCAACATATGCAGAATGTCGTTATCGATTGTGACATTCATAAACTATATTTAAATTGTATTTAGTAAAAACGTTTATTTTAATTATACATAATTTGTATATTCACAGTTTTTGACATTATTAAAATATATTATTACTAAAATCTATGATACTTCTATAAAAAATGGCCTACAATTACATGTGCTATGAATCATGTATATTGTATAAATTATAATATAACAAGATACATGGAACGCTCGGAACAAGAAAGGTCTACATTCTGTTGTATTGCTTCTGCAATATTTCATACGAAGATCTATAACAACTTATAATTTAAAATAAAAATAGAATAATTGTTTGCTGCATACATATTCAATTATTCAAACACCGATGACTTCTTGAATGCGAATAATTCCATCGTATAGTGATTCTTTCTTAAGCGAACAAAATTAATGTCCTGTTAAAAATGAAAACTAACTTTTCTGCTATATAATACCTCTGTGGTGAAGTTTGTTTTAGTACCTACGACTGTTCTAGAATATAATTATATCTATATGTTCAGTTTTATATTGTAATTCGTTTTTTAGCCATATCGTAACCAAATGTAAAGAAATATATTTACCGTGTTCAGATAAGTGAATAATCAATGCGCATACATTTTATATAAACATTTCCCGAGTATTTATTCGAAAGTTTTCTTAGACTTTATTCTGAGTCGCTATCAACAACTCTTAAAACTCTCTTCAAAGTACTACGTACTTCACGATGTTCCGTGGGAGTTTCTCTCTTCCGTTGAGCACGTGTGATACGTCCTAAAAAATTAATACACCGTAATTAAGGGATCATTATTGACATGTATATACTTAGATGTTCATTAACGAATCTGAATAAATTTCTCAACCTTCCGATATAATGTTACTTGTATTCAATTCGGCGATATCTTTGAGTTTCTCATTCAATTCTTTAACCTTCTTGCACTTTTCTAACGTTGGCTTTCCTGTGACTCCATTTTTTTCTAGTAATTCTTGGAGACACCTTACTTTTGCAGCACCTGACTTACATCCAGCCCACACAGTGTTGTAAGATTTAACACGTATTCCCGCAGTTCTGATGTACTTTTTCAACATTTCTATTTTTCTGTCGCTTGATTTCAGCTTTTTCATACTTGAAACTTGCTCTGTTTTCAGATCATCTATTGTATCAGAATTCTCCTCTTCCTCCTCCTCTACATTTTCATCTACTTGTTGATCCATTTTTTTCACTTTATCATTACTCACTTTTGTTTCAGACGATGATTTTCTTTTGTTTGCAAGTGTTTTCTTAAGTTTTCTTTTAGTTCGAGGACTGTAGTCTTCATCGGAAACGTCATCGTTTTCTTCGGAATTACCATCTGTTGATTTACTAAAAGAAGTTCGAGCCTTTCTTTTCCCTTTCTTTATATTTTGTTTGGGTTTCACTTCAGAAGCATCTTGCAAATCTGATTTTTCTGCTTCGGAAGAACTAATGTCGAGTTCCGAATCATTAGGCTTGGCCTTAACAATTATTGTCTTTGCTTTAGGTTTTTTTTCCTTTTCATTTTCTGATTCAGAAGAACTCGAAGATTCTCTATCGCTTGCACATTCCACTGAAAGTTCTAATCCTTCTACCACTTCTGCATTGTCTACTTGTGGTTTATCACGTTTTCTTTTTGTCTTAAGGTTGAGTCTTTCTTCCTTGGTTTCTTCATTGTTTGTGTTTACTTCCTTTATATCGACATCTATCTCAGATTCTACAGGAACACTATCCTTTTGTATGAAAGAAAGAAAAAGTATTATAAAATACAATATATCCAATTAAGATATCTATTAAATGCCTAATTTCTTACCTTATATTCGCTATCGGTTGAATATTTAGCTTCGAGTTTTCTTACGTTGTCGATGCTATAAATTTCTTTCTTTTCATTTTCGGATTTTGTATCGAGTACTTTTGAATCTCCATTTATGTCTTTTCCTATTGTATCTGCACATTTCACATCTTCATTGCTAAAAGCATTTGTGTCTTTTATACTTCCAGTGGAGACACTTGCATCTTTTGCATCTTCCTTGTTATCTGTAATGTCACCATTCATTTCTGTTTTATATTCAGACTTGTTTTCTTCGAGTGTGATCTTATCATGGGAAGTACATAACTTTTTGAGAGAGGAATGTGCTTTATCATCCTCTCCACTTTCTTCGCGTGATCTCTTCTTCGTATGCTCGTTCATATCCAGAGAATCATTGAGACTGTCTTTGTCGCTATGGTCAGATTCAATCATTTTTTACGAATTTACCTAAAACAGCAGTACGTCATGAATTACATATAGATTTTGCTCATCAAATACGTTGAAATGACGACAAATTTATGAAATGTAATATCTTTACTATGTATAATATAATTTAATACCAGGTTGTTGAAATGATTATGCTGTATTTGTACACAATGTTAAATTGTTTTCATTCCATATTCACAACCTAAAATGATTTTAAACTTCTAACAGTACGAATTACCAATAAAACAGATTGTTATGAAAATTAAGACCCGCTTTAGTTAGGTATAATCTCCTATTTGGAATGTTTATCAACAATAAAGTAACATGTTATCACTGAATTATAAATGTAGTAAATATATATCATGAATTCGGTAATTCTAGAATATTTCGTAATTTAATTGTTTCTCACTTAATGAAACAAACTATCAGAACAGTGAAACACAAGAACTAACTTAAACGCCAAACGACATTCAATTAAGAATATTACGAAAGATGGTCGTAACGTTTGCGCGGCAAAATCGTCGAGGCGGTAAACGGTAACTGCGTAGTCGCGATTGGTTGCCCGAACCCGAACCAGAGCCATTATACATGCACACAGGATATGTATACATATAACTATGGCATATACACTTTTGTGTATGTATGTACACAGTTCCAATTCCAGCACGTTTTATTTCCTCTCTAAGCAAGCGCTTCTATCCCCACCATTCTACTGCGCAACAAATCCTCAGTAAGTTCTGTCTTAACATTGTATTTTCGGTCAATCAGGGCAAAACATTTTCTACTTCTATTATCACCAGCGGAACGAACTGCGGCCAGAGAAGTTTGCAGGAATTGAGACTTGAGAACTTGAGGTTCAAGTTCCATTATTCATTTGCAACGTTGATTCTGATCCTATTCAACTTGTCGAAACATTCCCCACAAACATATATATATTTTTGAATTTTGAGAATCCAACGAGACAAGTACAAGTAGAATATCGTTGTTCCAGATGGAGCACCGGATAAACGGATGCGCAAAAAGAACGAGACTGCAAGCATGATAATGCGAAAACAAGCTATATTGATCATCCGTGTAACTGATTTCGCTCGTAGTGTGCTGATGTCATGCTCTCTTGTTCACTCGTCATTTCCTCCCTTTATCTAAAACTGTGAGGACAGTACTTGGCTGTGAATCCTTAACCAATCAAAGAAAGAACGTTTCTGTACCGTACTCCATACTTCGAAACCATTTGTGCCCGGTATGATTCAATATGATGAAGCTGTATTCTACTGCTTAGTACACAGTATGTTTAACTACTCGTAGTGTACTCGAGACACATACTCTTGGTATATAGTGCACAGTATAGTTCGATACCAGTATTGTTCAGTACTAAACCGAGTCTCAATACTGAAATAGTCTCGAGTCTCAAGTCTGTAGTATTATGACACAAAAACCTTGTGCCTGTGATGCTCTGTAAACATATGTATTCAATGGTTCTATATAAAACGAAATATTAGTTTAAATTTAAAATATGAATAAATTTACCTGTTTTGAAATACGAATTTGTTGATTGAAATATTTTATACTGCCTTCAGAGATTTATGTGTTATTATAGTGGATAAATATTGCATTAATATTGAAATTGTATAGGTTAGATAACTACTTTACATACATAATTCTTCGTTCGTACTGAAATGAAATATTACACAAAATGTTCTCTTTAATGTTTAAAAAATATACATTTCGCTCGCAAGTGCGTGAATTTGCAACCTTGTTTATTAATAGTAAGAATCGGATTAACAGAAAAGTAATAAAGAATTTTACAAATGTAAACTGTGCCGGTTTAATGAATCGAGATGATAGAACTTATTACCGGCCATTTAGTAGCGCGACGGATGAAATTCCATTTCTACCACCATTAATGAATATCCCGCTATATAAATTTCCTACGATGCTTTCCTTTATTTACCGATTCATGTACACTGCTCAAGTTCAAATGCTTATTGACAAGACGTTCAACTTCCAGGAGTTCACGGATGGATCAAAGCAGGTATGATATCTTTGCTAATTTATTGAACCACCTTGATAATTTTAAAATAAATCTATTGTGTTATTCGTAGGCAATTATCACAATATCACAGGCATTAGCTGCAAGAAGTTACGAAGAATTAGATGGCCTTGTAGATGAGATTACGATAGAAATGCTAAAAATGAGGGTTGATCGGTTGACAACAGAACAGAGAAATCTAATTCCAGTAACCGATAAGAATTTGATATGTTATATCAATGTTGGTATGGCTATAAAAGATCATAGAGTTGCAGTTGGAATGAGTAAGCTATAGAAAATCTTATCAGTGTAGACAACTAAGCGTATATATCTTAGAAGAATGATACTATTAGGATTTAATAATTCTCATGTTATGTGGGTTTATTACAGATTGCGATAAAATCGTTGAAATTTCACAATTAGGTTTTTACTGTAATTCAAATATGCATGACAAGGATCCAAAAGATATATACAGAGGAATCGTTGAAAACAACAATGTACATCTAATAACGATTAACTACACATTTCAAAGATGTTATAATAATGGTGTGGGTGGACCATGGATAGTTACAATAGCCAATCATTTTACATCAGTAAATATATCCTTTGACAAAATAATGTAGTAGCGTATCAGAGATAGAGTAGAACAAATATCATAGATTTTAGGTTTATGGATAAAAAAATTATTCTATTCGTTTTATTTTTCAGACTTCATGATCTTTCTCTCAATGATTCGAGTGGGCGTAGTTACCACAGTGGCATTAAATGTAAAAACTGAAATGTATGTACCTATTAAAAAATTTAGTAGTTTTATTTAATTGCATTTTCATATGATAGCGAGTTGCATATAATTGTTTTCTTCCTTAGAAACTATACAATAAAAATCTGATTATACGTATGTATGTAATATGTACAGTTAAGAGCCTATGTACTTCAGTAGAGGTGATATGTAATTTTGTAGATACAATTTTGTTGCGCTAAGATGTGTCCCATGTTTCGATATAGAAATAATTAACGGCCCCTACAAAAAACTATAGCTATGAAAAAATACCTCTAATTATGAAGATGGAGAAAGGGAGCAGAGATTACCTTATTAATTTGAGGATTGTGAATGCAACACTCATTTTTCCTTTGATCTTGATACAAATTGTTCCGTGTCGCAGAAACGGAATTGAAATAGTTGATTTGCATGTGTTGAGAATTTGCTGCTTCAATTTTTATTATATTCAAGTAAGGCTCCACGAATGATATAGTAACTTTTATGCGTATATTTGCTGTTTGAAAAGTGACATCGGCCATCGTTATTGGAAGTAATGTAAGTTTATCGAAATCACTAATGTCAGGCGTATGATTATCTGCAACGTTTTATTGTGTATAAGTGAAAGCGATAATCTCTTTCTAACATAAATATAATTAACATTACTTTTATGCACAGCATCAGTCAATCGAAATGGTTTTGTAATAGAAGATGCGAACATTGGAATTTGATTTCGTTCCATGCCCAGGAAACAACTATCTATAGCTGAAATCATGAAGATGGTCGTTAGATTGAAAGCATGATCGCAGTACGAGCGCTTGGTGTATACGATATACGATATACGATATACCATACACTACGCATCATATACCGTATGTAATAGTATATTGACATACATTTTCCTACTTTTTCAAACAATTTTGTAACTGGTATGTCTTTGGTAATATATTTACTCAGATGAGTCATGTATAAACCGTATTTACTGTTTAATCTTTCGTAACTGGGTCTATGACCGGACGTGGAATATGCTTGAAGTAAATTTCGAAGATTTTTCTTACTCTTGTATTCAGTCACGATCGGTACTTCATTATATATCTCAGAATTAAATTCCCTGAAAATATATATTATAACGTTAACACAGAGACAATAGGACATAATTAAACAAAGGAAGATAACTTGCTTCGAAGGTGATACTTGACACATGTCCAAGATAACAATTAATAACTCAGGATCACTTTGAAGAAACGATGCTAATAGTTCACTTTCACATATAGCATTTTTCCTTAGATATATTTCTGGAGCATCCACTGCTAACATGTAACTTTCTTGCATCTTGAAGCCATGACCAGCATAATAGAATAAGCCTATCAAAACCGAGCAATTATTTAATTGTATATTTCCTGTATTTGAAAATTTCGATATCTTACCATAAACACCGCCAACTAATAGTTTACTAAACAATTGTATGGCATTTTTCATTTGAGTTAAAGTTAAGTCCTTCAAACAAATCACCTCGAAACCGATTTCTTTGAGCAGAGTGGCAATATAAGCACCATCGTTTGTAGGAGTTGAAAGAGGTTCCTGGGTATAATAGTCTCCATTTGCGATAATTAATGCTCTTTTTGCAACTGCTTTCAATCTCGGAAGATACGTCTATGAAACGTTGATAACGAATGGTTAATATGTTGAAATATGCTATGTGAGGCCTTAGATACATATCTATAGCTATTACCATAACCAGAGATCTATCTGTATAAATCTCGCTGACATTGTTATAAATATAACAATAATATTTTCCTTCGTGTCTAGAACTAAATTGTTTTATCTGGAACAATATATAGTTTGATGCACGAATGAATTTCACTTAATGCAGTAAATAAATGAATTTATCAGGTTACTTACATGCAATATGTTAGTAGTTTCACTTTCTAATTTAGCATTGTCTTGGAACCATTGATATTGTGGCTCAGGATTACCTTCAGCTTTACAATATATTGTAAAATCTTCTCCCTCTTTGACTTCCAAAATTGGCTGCGGCTGTTCTTCTATCGTAACAGGTACAGAACATATTTGTACATGTACAGCGTTCGAAGTCAAGGTGGATACAAGAATACCATTGTGTTTAATTTGAGACACTTTACATTTATATTCTCCTGCTTGAGAAACACTTTGAAATATGTGGAGTCAGATTTGTTGCATAGTTGGAAACTACTTGGACCTAGACCTTAGTAACAATAAAAACATTATACCTGTCAACAATTATGTCCAGTTCCTGAGAGGTGGAATCTTGTAATTGCCTATTTTCATGATACCATGAATAACTAGGAGGTGGCATTCCCACTGCTTTACAAATCAAACGAAGATGTCGACCAAACGATACGTTTAAGACATTGTTTCCTATTTTTTCAGTTGGTTGAGTGATAATTTGCAGAGGTTCTAAAGATATACGTACTATATAAATTAACAATGCCGGGAAAAGTTAAGCCATCAAAAGTATACCTGAATCAGCTATAATAGACATAACATTACGTAGTCCACAATCATCTAATAATATACGCAAGATTTCTATAGTGCACATTTTAATATTCAATTCGAAAAGCAGTCTTTCCCCTGGGGTATCATGCGGTGCTTTTGTTTCTTTCAAAGTCTGCACCCACAGAACCCTGTAAATCCAGGATGATAAAATATTGAAATCCTTAAATCGTTCAGGAAAATTTTACTGCTATAAGATAGATATAAAATAACATAAGTCGTTCTCATTTCAAAGATGTTGCTAGTTAAAGATCTTGGTTAAAAAAGAGATAGAAAATTTTCAAAATATGATTTGTGCTGTTTTATCATTTAACTATAGAAATAATTTCTTATTACCGTGGGTACTGAAGTTGTTCAGCTACATGGTTCGCTAATGTTATCCATGCTGAATCTTTGTCGAGTGCATTAATCAAGTCTTTATACACATCCACAGGTAAACATTCAATAGTTGCGTTTTCGTCAAATTGTGCCATTATTGACATTGTCGAATATTAAATGTGCATTGTAGTTGAATGAAAGACTACTTCTCTAGAAGTTTTCTGAATGAATTTACTTTCGACATCGTTTACACTTTCCTCAACGTGTACAAGGAAAATGTAAATATCTCTATTACCTAGTATGATTCAGATTCAGATTCAGAATTCGGAACAATTCGGAATTGGAATGAAAATGAAATATTACACGTATACACGTATCCACACACTTGTATCAATAAATGTACATATATTCTTCTCGATTGATAACAGTAGATGGGCTGAATCGAATGAGTCAATCAATTGCAACTAAACTACACAGATGCATACAGAAACTATTTTTATACATACATATGTAATACGTATTTTCGTGTAAAAAAAAATAAAATATTTAAAATATACTTGTTTTCTAACATTTAATGTTTCAATACGTTTTCTATTTATATGTCATATCTGGAAAGAAATTTACATACGAATAAACATAAGCAGGCTAATTAGAACTTACTTTACAATTTAGAATAATTTATAAATAATTGCATTTCATGGGAAAGGAACTGAAACAATTTTAAAAATTGTTTTCGAGTCCAGATATAAAACAAAAAGAAACATCATAGATTTTAGTCTTCGGAGTTTGTTACAGTAGGCGCTCAATTTGTTTATCCGCCTATGTTGTGTATAAATCTGAAGCCTTTTGGAACACTCCGTAAGGAGCATTTATTTTTACAGAGGGGAACACTGTATTTTTCGAGGAGCATCAATCAATGTCATGTGCAAAGTAATTAATTACGTGTACAAAATATGTAAATGCGAAGTTCACATAAAAAGTGTAACAATGTCGAATTATATAAAATAACTGATCGAGTAGCGTAAAATTCTTTATCATTTCTTATATTGTGTTTCAAATATTGCCGCACTTTTCAGTGTTCCCAATTTCTCCCGGCAGTCTTTTTGCGGGAATCAAGTTGGAAAAGTGGTAACACTGTCCGTAAACAGGTCCGAAATTACGGAATCATGAAAATTTTTGATTCCATAAAAACGCTTTCCATGTACGATACAAGTTCCACCTGCAGAATGCATGTTCTTCGTCTACAATGATTCAATCTGTTTTACCCACCGTGCGTAGAACGACTACGACAAGCAATAAAAATCGAAAAGCATCGAAGAGACGAATTGAAGCGAACAGAGGCAATGGCGATGGCGATGGCAATGGCGATGACGATGACGATGACGATGGCTATGGCAATGGCGATGGCAATGATAATGGTGATGATGTTGAAGTTGAAGCAAGCTAACATTTCGGAACACCCCGGAAAATTGTCGTTGGTTTTTTATTCCGGCTGCGACAGGGCAGTGGGGGTACGGTGCAACCAATGGGCCCGCGAAAAGCGGCTCCTGCGCGATGCGCGTGGCGCGCTGCGCCGCATAATCTTGCGTATCAGTGATCGGCAGTGCCATCCAGAAGGCAGTGGGTTACGGGTTCTATCGTGCGGTGTGTTGTAAATTAGTAGAGCCCTTATTGGTGCGATCGGTAAGGAAAAGGGAGACGCGCGCGCGAGCAGCCTGAGGCGCGCCACGGGCACGGGTCGAGTGGGTGCACGCATAGAAACTCGCGAGTGTGTTAGAGGAACCTGGTGGCCCGAGCCATCATGGCGAATCCACGAAAATTCAGTGACAAGATCGCGTTGCACAAACAGAAGGAGGCGCAGGAGAGGGCAGCGTTCGAGGCGATCATGCGAGAGGTTTCAGACGTCACAAGCAGAGTAAGGAAATACCAGTAGGTCCTTGCCATTGAGGGGGACACGCCGTGGTATGCTGCTCTATACGCTACCCTCGGCTCAGATGTTAAGAACGTAAACAACAACGAGTGCTCTCTCTCGCTCTCTCTTTTTCTCCCTCTCCTTCCTCGTTGCGCCGTGGTTGTCCGGTATTGTATAGTATTTATGCTTTATGCGACTGTGGTCTTTGTATCCTCACTGTACAGACGTGCGTGTACATGAGTGCGTGGCTAGGTTTACACACGACTATCTACATACATGACACGCTCGCGCTGCCACACCGTTTCATACAAATACGCGCGCGCACACACACATACAGCATCCCTTCTCTTTCCCCCTTCCTCTTAACCTCCGTCGTCGTCGTCGTAGTAGTCGTAGTCGTAGCATGATGATCCGTGTTCGTCGTCGTCTTCGTGTCTCTGCATCTGTACGCGTTTCTCTCGAAAAGGATGAACGAATAGACGTATATACATGAGCATACATTGTCTGGTATACTCTATGTCAAACGGGTTTTGTGCTTGTCAGCTAACATCCATTCTGCAAGTTTCTAATAAATGCAGACGCATGCATACGATCAACGATTCCGTCCATCCTGCTGACTCGTTCGAGAATCGACTGTGCCGCGTGCGATACATTTTCCTGACACGAATCGTTTCGATACCTCGATCGAAGCGGATTCGTCCAACGTGGCGCTTGGCGATTGAAATCGAATGACAGAAGTTGCTTTGTGTATCGCGCGAAAAACGGCGCTTATGTTTTTCTATCAGGCGCGACATACTTTGCAGTCCGCGATCGATCCGGTCCGAATGAACTGTTGCTCGACGAAAATGTGCGCGACCCGTTCGGCTTTCTCTCTCTCTCTCTCTCTCTCTCTCTCTCTCTCTCTCTCTCTCTTTCTTTCTCTCTGCTTCCTCCCTCCTTCTTGTGTCCTATCGTTCACCGGCCCTCGAGGTATTTCCACCGACTGCCAGTGTCGGTTAGGTTGGGTTCGCTACGTGTGTGCTTGGTTGCGAGCAATATATGTATGTGCACGCCAAACCGTTGAAACTGCGTCTTTCGTGTTCACGTGTCTCGGTTAACGAACGTTCGGGACGGAGTCCGATCGAAATGGATTTACTCGCGCGTGAATGAATCAGGTTGTCACGACTTTTACGTTTGCAAACTGAATTGGTGGACAGGGCCATTCCCGATCGGTTATTGTTATTAAGCTACTTGTACATGGTAAGAGCGAACCGATTTGCGAGATTCCGGGACCAACTGAATATGAACAAACACTCGGCAGTTGATCCGGTGTGTTTCATAAACAGACGAAGAACAGTCTTTTATCACACTCGCACAAACAATTTACAATTTGCACGATGCAGTTTTATTCAACACTCTCTGAAGGAGTCGTTTGATTCGATGACGACGACGACGAACGCTATGTATAACCGTCAAAGTATGTTATCATGTATTAATACGAGACGGAGTTGTCAGGTGTTTGACACTGGTTGCTCGGTTACGTTAATTGGATTAGATTAACGATGTCGAGTTGACGAAGCGATTGGTTCGTCAAATTTTGCGAGCGATAGAAATATTCGCTTTTGTATATCGCGACATATTTGATTCGAAAACGATTCGAATTCTGAAATTTCCCTTGCCCCGTTTCAGCCGTTTTTCTATTATATTGTTGTTTCGGTGGTTCTTTGTTCCAAATTGGTTCAAAAGAAATCGCATTTCTATTTCGATTGCAACGCGATTTTGTTTCCGATCATCCGTGTGTGTAGTACAAAAATGTATATTCCCTTGTTTACCTTTCGGTTGTCGCGCGTCGCGTCGCGTCGCGTCGCGTCGCGTCGCCGGAGAGCCCACGTGGACGACGCGCGACTCTGCGCCACGTGTCTTTAAAGGCCGCACGCGAGACGTGAGACGGGAGACGCGAGACCAATTGCAAGGGCAAACTTTAGTTACGAGTTATACGAGTCATGGAGTTACGAAACCTTTCGTGGTATGTTTCTTGGTCTATGGCTTTCGGACTTGCGATGATTTCGGTAGGACTTGGGGCTAATTTGGAATACACTTTGCAGTTTCGAAAACTTTTCTAGAATGAATAACGCGAAGAAATTCTATCGAAGACATTGCTGGGGTAACATCGACCCGGAAGGATGTGTCGCGTAAGCGCAACCGTAATAAGGACTTGAGAAGAATCGAAGCGATTCGTTTCTGTTAAACTTTTGTTTCTGGAACTTATTAGGGTGAGGGAATTTTATTCCTCCTCCAGAGTTTCCTTCTTTTACTACGAAGATAATCTTTTACAAGTCTATATGAAATCGTTTAAAGGTGCAACTTTCCATCTGCGTAATCGTTATCCGAAACTATATAGCCGGTACCTACTAGATCCTCGAAATGTCCTCGAACACGTCGACCCTAGAAGGACTAAAAGTAACTATACACACGTTAACAAGTATATGGATTGCGAGCTTTAAAGTCAGTTTGAACATTGATTCCGAATTGGTTGCAATATTTCATTTAAAATGACAAGGAGCAGGCCGTAGTCGGTGCTTGAAGCGCCCTCTTTCACGCGTTGCTACGTTTATTGCGTCGCTTGAATGTCGCTGATTTGCCGCGTTTTTCGCGCCACCGATAACCGTGCTACCATTACGTAACATTCTGTTGAACGCGGAAGTTGCGATAGAGACGTTGTAACTTCGTACTCGTTGCTCGACCGTTAGCAGGATCGCGACCGCGGTCGCGGTCGCCTTATCGCGCCGCGCGCGAACAGCTTCATCCGCGTCGAATTTTTCGCGGTGAGGCCAGGCGAGATCAGGCAAGACTAGGCGGAGGCAGGCCAAGCCGGCCCTACACGATACGGTCACTTTAATTTTCTTCGATGACACCCAGCGGTTTACAGCAAATTCACTGATCAGCAATGACGCGATTCGTTAATATTTGATAGTAATCGTATCGATGCGAATTGAAAAACTTCTTCCTGCTCGAACGAGGTTCAAAGTCTGTAAAATGAAAGTTTGAAATGTCGACTTTGCATGGTTCGAAAGTCGGAGAGGCGTTTCAAAGGTGTTTATCTTAAAACGAGAAATTTGAAAACAATTGATAGGTGCGGCGCGATATCTCGATCCGTGTCGACGCGATTGCGATCAAAATTTGCAAATATTGTTAAGCCGCGTTTAATCCTTTTTAGATATTTTTTCTCGCTTTCTTTTTCGGATTTAAACTTTGAGGATCCTTGAACGATTACTGAATTCCTTGGATATTATTGAATTCGATCTGCGAGATTTTTCCTCGCAGGGAACGCGAGATAAGCGTTTCGAGTGCGCTTCGCTATATAATGGAAGTCGTCGGATCGCGGATCAGCTGGTCCGCCATGGCAGATTCCGTATATTAGTTTGTTTCTCGCATCGTACGGAATCATCGGATGTTTGGGCAGCAAACAATTATCCGCGCCGGCATTCGCGCGAAAGTCCGTTATATAAAAGAGCGTATAAATGAAACGTTTCGTCGGCGCAGCATTTCGCTGGGTAGAGTATTTACGCAGACCGGGTCGAGTGCCCTCGTGCAACATTACAGGTGTCGATCGAACCAGACGTGGCTATTGTTTTTCGAAAATCTAAAAGAACGATTTTGTTCGGTGTTTTCACCACCAACGTCTTAAACCGCACAGCCTCTCTGTGTTTAGTTGTCGATACGATTAGCCGGAACTAGGAGAATTCAAAGTAGAAGAGAGCGGTGCTAAAGCCGCAAAAACTGTCATATCTACTTCGATTGGATTCCAGTTGCATCGACCGAATACAGAACCAATGTGCCTTTAGCGTGCGTAGTACTCGAAACGTTTCACTCGAGATCAAGCGGATAAATAAGAAAACGAGTGTATTTTGTAAAATAGCTTGAATGAATCCGCGTGGAGATGGAGCAACGCGAGGCACGGGTCAACCGAATCGCGAGGGTCTCGTGCCACGGTTTTACAGCCGAAAAGTACTCCAGTCGGCGAATGTTTGCATTTATAAACTACAACTGCGACTGCAGCTGCTGCTGCAGTTACAGCTGCCAGCCGGAGAGTCATGAATTCGTCAAACGTTCTGCATACATTGTACCGAATGCTTTTCGCACGAGCTTTGCGTTCGCGTTCGGGTTCGCGTACGAGACGAACGGTTCGACGTGTCGCGCAGTGAATACGTGAAATGGGAGGAAGGAAGGAAGGAAGGAAGGAAGAATGGAAGGAGAGGGGTTGCACGCGACAATAAAAACGAGAGGTGTGCTGAACGTGCACAACTCTGGAACGTTTTCCGATTCGGACGGCGATTTTTGAATCGAACAGACAAAATCCAGGCCTTTGAATCACTGTACCGTTAAGGATCTCGATAACGATTACGAACGCTACGATTAGTAGTCAGTTGAATCGATTGATGCGTAATAGGGCTCGCGTTCATCTCTGCAACGACATCGAGACAAGTCGTATCGCGCATATTCGACGCGCCGACAAGTCAACGAGATATTAGAATTAGTTGAAACATTGCTGGAGGAATGTAAAGATATTATCAATCTAACTGATGAAAAAATATGGGGATATGCAATTTGTGATAATCCTTTTTTTTCCCCTTTCCGTCGAAACCAAGTTTCGCAATTTGAAAAACTCGTCGCAAGTTTTGCTCGACCGTAAGGCACTCTTCTCGGACGTCAATTTTCATTCCCTTATCTGCATAAGTGTTTCACGTTGCATCGGAGAACTCGAGTCGACACGATTTCTGGGTCCATCGAGTCGGCTCCCTTATATTTTGGAAAGCGTTGACGCCGACAACGTGGCAAGCTCGCCGTTAATGCCGGGACTCGGGACTCGGGACTCGGGACCGGAGCAGTCGGAAAAATGAACGTACTACGCAGCGATGCGGGACGACTATCGGGCGGACATTGTAATTCATAGTTCGGAACCGTACAACATTCACACTCGGTAAACGTTCCACACCGCTGCGCGGGACACCTTGCGCACGCGTTGCCTCGCGTAGTTCATTTCCCTGACCGCACTGTTCGGGACTTGGAACTATACGTACGCAAACATTGTACATATGTATACCGGTGCGTCACTAAGTTGCACCCGAGATAGAAAGATTACTTAGGGTACTTTGACTGTGCATAGAAGCGAAGCAATTCGCGACTGTTTTATGTTTATCGCGAAACGTGTGCCGTTATAATCGGCAGAATTGTTCGGTTTCCTGTATTTCTTTCCTAAGCGTTTTCTGCCGTTGCCATTGGCTAGACGATGCAACTCGTTTCGCAGCTAAAAATCGCAGCAATTACTGCAATCTTTAAAGTGATTACAGCGACAACTTTCAATTTTCATTTCGGAAGCGTTCCATCGGTGTCGAAAAATTCAGCAGGCATTGAAGTGTTCGAACGTGGATGTCGTTTAATTTTTTAAGAAATCGTTTGGTATTTCCGAGATCTCGTGGGACGATAAAGGAATGTGACGCTCGCATCGGACACTTTGTGCAAAGGAGGAAACAGTAATCCCACTTGACCTCGCGTTGATCCCACGTTCAAAAAATTTACGTGGAGAGGTTTTAGGAAATTTAGCTAATTTGACTCGATGTCTGTGGTTACTACTATACGATCTTTCGCGGTCCTTTCGCGAGCCCCTAGTTACATTCCTCCAAAAGTCTCCGAAATTTCTGTGGCCGACCGCGACGGGATCGATCGTGTGCTGGAATCCGGCCGTGGAACGAATTTTGTGACGAGACCACGATAGAAAGACGGAGAGCGGATATGAGAGAGCTGTAGAGAGGAGAGAGAGGGAGAGTAGAACCTGTTTTATCGAATCACGGTTCGAGTGGTACGCAGAGGTCTGCGGTAGAAAACGCGCTGTCCGTGCGTGTGACATCTTCGAGAACGATCTCGAGCCAAGGAATCAAAGAAACACCGTCGTAGTACCATCTCTCGATCCAGATTCGCGCTCCGCGGATTCACGCAGTCGATTGTTCGAGATTCTAAATATTATTAATTTCCGGCTGCAAGTTCGCGAAGTGCCAGCGTGTATCCCCGGAGCGATTGGAACGGTTGTTCGAGGAGATGGAAACTTTCTTGCAGACCATGTTCTATTATTGCGTGCCGGCGTAATGTATGGCGTCTCGTACAGGTCGGCTCAGCGATCGCGGACCAGCCAATTGTCTCGAGATACAGGCTCGCGATTATGTACTCCTCGCGGCATTTCAGATTGGTTCGACTCTCGATCGATAGGGTGGAGATTCGGATTCTCTAAAATGTTTGTCAAGTTGCCAGTTATACTTTCTTTTCGCGGACGTGCGTATAACGACAAATGACAATTAGAATATCAAAGAAGGAAGATCGCCTGTGCGGTTGTGGAAATATTATTGGAAATATTATCGTCCCCGATGAAACATGGGATCGCGTGGAAGGAGAACGAAACACCTGACCGGTTGAGAGCCAGAGTCAACTGTACATACTATAATAGGATGCGATGCGGTAGGGTTCGTCGAACCGCCTGGTCGAAAAATTTCAATTCAGCCCACCTTCTCTTTGCTGTCTTCGCTGTCTGTTTAAGCTGATCAATCATTTCTCGTGACCCGTGGGTTCGCGAATCCTGACGGTTCTGCCATTGAACTTGAGATCTACTTGCAAACTGTTCCGTACCAATTGCTCGATCGGAGTACGATATTTTTATCTTTCTTTTTGTAATCGGATAACCGGATGGTTTCGCGCGTTCGAACAATGGCGTTGTTCAAGACAAAACATGGTTTTCACGGATGACGGTACGAAAGATCCCGTTTGCGGGTCGACTCTGCAACGACTCGACGGCTCGATTCGTAAGAAGCTCGTAGCGCGTTGTCGTGGGAGCTCTCGAATCGTTGGCGCATCTTTCGTCTCGCGAAACCGACGATTACGACTGTGGTTCTCGGAGGAAAACACCTGGAATACACTCGGATTCGCAATTATTGCCCGCCTCGATTCGTAACGTATTTTCGTTATGCTGTAAGATGTAAGCTAAAACTGTAAATTGTGGAGCAATAGGAGCTGGGCGGACAGATATTGCGATGATGTTTGCGCGACGAACACGGGTTCCTTCTTTCGAAAGTGGTTAATCCACCCACGAAAGTTCCACAACCTCTGGAAATCGATCGATTCGCTGATGTACAGGGTGTCGGGAAACTAGTGGATTGGCAGAAAGTTTATAGAAAGCAGAAAACAAAAAGCTTGGAAAATTATTGGTGCCGCAGGAAATCGAAAGTTGGCCTCGTGTTTTCTATTGGTAAAAAAAAAAGTTGAAGATACAAACAATCGAATTATCACCGCGGAGGGATAAATAATTGGGCAGCAGTTATGCGTATTGGTGATAATAGTCGAGGGTTTAACAAACTCTGCTTTTAACAATTTTTCGGGTCTTCGTCGAACCGAACGTCTTGAAATTTGTATAGCATCGATTATTATTGCTTTCACGACTGTCTGTACATACACGCAAGACTCGCTTGATCGGTTTGCAGTCCCCCTGCGCAACTGTGCGCGTGTGCGCACGAGCCTGTGCTACGCGCGCGCGCTCGCGCGCGCGAGAGAGAGAGAGAGAGAGCGTATGAAGTGCGTATGAGTGGAACGAGCGACCTGGTACGTAACAAGTAGATATTTACGCAGAATGCAAGGACGAGAGGTTTCTGTAGATCGTAGATTGTAGATTGTAGATTGTAGATCGTAGATCGTAGGACGTAGGTCGTAGATCGTAGATCGTGCATCGTGTTCGACGTTCTACTGATTGTATTCGAAATACCCGGCGACGATATGAACGATGGACCTGCTTAGGTCGCCTCGGCGAGCAGCTCGGTGGCCGCCAGCCCCACGGGATCATCCGGGGTTCTGGAGACCCCGCTGTCCGTGCAAAGCGCCGGCGGCAGCCCACCGCAGTCCAACGGGAAACACCTGTACATTAACCTGGTGAATCAGTTCAGGGCGGGCGGCTCCCTGCCGAACGTAAACAACAACGCGAATTGCGGGAACGACGCGAAAGAGCACGCATCGACGCACACCGCCGCTCTCCCGAACGACCTTCAGGTATACTTGCCCATTTAACATCGACTTTAGTCGCTGTGTAGCTGTTCAATATTATCCTTTCGTCTCCTTTTGTTGCGCACCTTTTGCTCACACCGCCTACACTTCCGCATCTTCCTCGGCTCGCTGTTTCGCGCCGGTCGCGTCGCACCGTCAGCGACGGAACACTCGGAGAGATTGGTTCAAGTTGTCGCGAAGTTTTCCCGACGCGACGCGTCCAAGTCTTTTTTACCTATTTTTATGAAGCTCGTGCGACAAACGTTGGACGAACGCTATCGCGTTATTTATTTGATCGAATTGTTTCGATTTCGATGAAAATTCATTGAGTTGTGTACGTCGGTCTATTGGTACGATTTATTTCCTAGCGTCAGAGTCCTGAGCGTCCGCTCAAAGTTTTGCGTCGTAGAGGTAAAGGATTTTCGACGTTCTACGGAACCAACGGTTCAATTTGCAACGCGGCCGCCGTAGGTTTAACCACGAACGCGAGCCTAGAAATTTCAATATAACCTAACGAGGCCTCTGTCTTATGTGCAACCCGGCGAAACTGCTAACAGATAGTTGAGCTTTTTGTTCCGTTTCGGTTGCAACAAATGATTTCGTCGTCGCTCGCGTGTCCGCGTTCGAATATGCTACACCGCGATATAATGCTCATTGCACGAATAATTGATGCGGGTATTAAAAACTACCGTGGATATATTGTTGCCCGCGACAAGCGCCAGCTAGCTGATCGTTCCGTAATATCCGATTCGATCGAACGAAAGAAATTGTAGTTTTTGCGACGGTTGGGATTTCAAAACGGACCGAAAAGGGGTTTGAAGGGAATTTCGAGCATACTTCAGAACTGTACTTTCTCTCTCTCTCTCTCTCTCTCTCTCTCTCTCTCTCTCTCTCTCGAATTGCTACTCTCTATATCCTAAGCTCGATCCTAATTACTTCGATATATGTAACTGTCCAAGTTAACGATAAAGTGTCGCTTCGTTTGAACTTTCTCATCGAAGAGCATAGTTTCGTGCGCGCGAATACAATGTTCGCGTCTAACGGGTGGACCGCGACGGATATTTCGCCTCAACTTTAATACCACTTTCCGCTGCGACGACGCTTGCTTTTCAAAAAGAAATTGTTTCGAAACCGCATCGTAACGGACGCTTATTAACTATTCGTGGGACCTAGTTGTATTGGAAAAGAAAACAAAAACGATGCGAAACGAAACGATTATCCTCCATCCTCGATTCAAACGACATGCGGTCGCATCGGTTTTGCATGCTAACCTACATCCGTCCTTTCTTTGCGCTCCGCGATTAAAACTCGTCGTGCGTCTCACAAAATGGAACAATGATTTCCAAGAATACCCCAACCGCGCCTAAATTCAATTTATTTTTCGAACTACGTCTCGACGCGAGATAACAATGTTTAACCGTTTATTCAAAGAGACCATCGTTTCCTCGGAATGATCTTTCTTCGGTTTACTTGTCCGAGGATCGCGGCGCGGCGCGGCGCGGTGTCGAGTTCAATCGGATCGATCGTTGCGAATCAAAGATAATCGGGCTTGCGATTTTGACGGTTGCACCGTCGACGGAGGAAGCACGAACTCGTGACTTGTGTCGACCGCTACGAAAGGTACATTAGTTTCTCGAAATTCCTTTTTCTTGTACGCAGATGTTTCCCTCTGACTCAATAATTGTTATTTTCCGTTGTCCCGATCTTGTCCGAACGAACAACTCTGTTTAGCCGGAAAATGCTGTTTTCTTTTTCGTACGCATCACCTGGCCGCGTTTTCTCGCGAAACAACTTTTTGAGTAGTCGCGCCCCAGTCTGGAGTCGAGTCGCCGGAACACGTCGCACGGCGAGAGTCCTAAATCGGAGATATTAGGATCGGCTCGCCGCGATCGATCACGAGAATATCGTGACGGGGGGGGACCTTATGCCCTGTACTTGTTGCGGGTCCGCGTTCGCGTTCGAAACATGAGTCATGACTGGAGCAACGTACGGGCCAGCGATCGCGTGCCTCCTTTCATTAAAGCCGACTATTTCCAGCCGTCGCGTAAAAATAAACGTTTCAGGATTTTTCTCTGTGCACGGGACCAGACGCTGCTTCCGATTTTGATTCCGATTCCGATTCCGATTTCGATCTCTCTGCCCTTCGATGACAATCCGCCGCCTATAACTGGACGCGAACACGAAATTCAACGACGATGATATTTCATTCGATGTTTATTTGTTTCTACTTGTTACTTGGTTCTATTTCTATTCGTCTGACTTGTTTCCTTTACTCGTACACGTCTTGTTCCTCGTACTTGAATTACTCGTGCCTGTATTCGGATCTTTTCTCTTCATTGCCATTATCCTATATTTATTCGTCTTACTTTCGACTCGTACGTCTTTCTCCCCGCACTCGTGTACTTTTGCTTCTTGCTTCGCGCGTTTTCTTTTCATCGCACTCAGCTACGCACCTCTATCTGTTTCTATAACTCTATAAATCTGGAGATACTGCGCCTACTTCTTAAATTATAAATTCTGAATGCTGTTCATTTTTGTCGATGCAAATGCTCGCACGTGCGCTGCGTTTCGCGAATTTCTGCGGATATACGCGCGAGCTACGCGAGTCTTCAACGATCCTCAGCATGTTAATTACCCATCCCGTTTCTCCGCTGCGTCAAGTCATTTCCAAAATTCCTTCATTCATTCACCTAAATATTGTGATCCGAAATGTTTCTGCACGATCACGCATGGCACGTTTGCGTGGGAACGGTAGTAAGAAAAGATCTCTGGGAGAACTTGGCCGAGGAGAACATCGACGCCAGGGTTTTGGACGCGCGGTCGCTCGGGGTTGATTTGAATTTAAACGAGTAACAAGAAATTCGGGTTCAAGTCCGCTCGCCTCGCATCCTCCTCGATCGGTCACAGTCGCCGCAGTAAAACTCGAAAAGTTCGCGGCAAAAGAGCGAATGGATCATTACCGGTAGCATTTTCAATGCTAAAGCGTTCACAAGCTAATCGACGTGAACGTGTAACTTGAATTTGTCAATTTGAATTGGATCGGATAGAATGGCTTAATTCGACGAAATTTTTGAGGTTGTTGGCACGGCAGTTAGAGCCGCGGCGAATCGACGACGCGCGCGCGGAACTCGTTTTCGGATGATGAAATAGTTTTGAATGTTGAAGGTCCAGCGAGATTTCTGCTCTATCTCCGATCAAACGACGATGCAAATCCATCGACTGATAAGATTCGAGCAGTATGGTTCACGTTCCAAAGATGCTCGTCGAGAAACGTGTCGCGTAGTTGTCGCGTTGTTGACCTAGACCACGAATTTGTTGGCCGCGGGTAGAGGTTCGCGCTGAACCGTAACATCTTTTTGCTGGCGATCGCGCGCGGCACCGGTATTGCGTAAGAACTGGTGTTGTTCCGCGGGACGAGTCGTCAGAAAATTATCCCAATACCGAGGATACCACTTAGGCAGCCGCGTGCTGCGTCAGGAGTGGGACGGGAGGTGGTGGAGGAGGAGCGTTCGTCCCGAAAACATGTAAACATGCAATTTGGGCCGAACGTGCCGGAACGCGTCGCGAATTAGATTGTCATGGAAAATTTTTGCGGCAACGAGTCGCGACGGCTCCTCGTAAGCCGTTCGTTGGTCGAGCCCTGACCGCGTATAGCGATCGCCTGTCAAATAAATTGGCCATCCTTTATCCTTTCTTCGCGTCTCAAAAACAGGAGACGCCGTTCATTTCGGTGGAACGGGAAATCTTGATTTCGTCGGCCATTTCGTTTCCGTTAAACCGAAAGAAATGAACCGTATAAATCAAAGCAATTGGAGCATGAACGCGAAATTCGGGATCTCCCGAACATCGCGGAACGAACGAATTTTGAGTCAGTTGTCGGTTTCTTTCGTTCGCTCGTTAATATATTTTTATCTTTCGAGGGTCGGATTTACAATTCGGCAGCTAGTAGGCTGAATTATTTATCCTAAATGAACTATAGTATCTATACGCACTGTTTCGTACAAATCATTGGGTTTGCTTCGCCGAATGCGATCGCGTTCCCTGATTTTGATTCCGATTGCGAATACTATTGCGACTGCGATTGCGATTCCGCTTCAGATTCCGCTTCCGATTCCGATTCCGATTACGTTGCCGTCGATGTCGATGTCGATGAGTAGTAAATCCTTTCGATCGGTTTCTTGTTTCGTGATCCAACTCCGTCCTCGCTGGTCCAGTTGAAACGACGCTGTCTCTCCTCGTGATTTAGACGATGAACCACAACTGAAACGAAACCGAACGCGCGTTTCTTAGAGTTCTCTCTTGCGAGTTTTCCGAATCGTGTTCTCTCTCGAAGCGTGAACAATTTACACGCTTTGCCTCGCCTGCAACGTTTGTACGCGAGCACGCGCAATCTCTCCGGGCTTCCGATTTTTCAGAACCCCGGAACTGTCGCGTTGACGGGTTCCGAGATTTTTCGCATCGACCGCGCCTAATCATTTGGCCATTCGATGCCACGGATATTGACCGCCTCGCTAATAGTCGGCTTTTCAAAATATGTAAACGGAAACTTTGGATTTCGCTCACCTCCGGCACAGCTTGATGGACGC
Organism: Augochlora pura; assembly: GCF_028453695.1. Lineage (NCBI taxonomy): Eukaryota > Metazoa > Arthropoda > Insecta > Hymenoptera > Halictidae > Augochlora > Augochlora pura. The sequence goes on from NC_135781.1 coordinate 39,430, forward strand.
ACACAGCAAGATTGTACATCTTCTCGCAGTTGTCGCTGCCAGCTGAAAACGTTGATCCACGAATTAGAACGTTAGAATTTTTCCGATCGTTTACTCGCGAGCGTTTACTGCCGATGCCCTCCTCTATTGCTCCATAGTAGTGGAAGTAACCTGCCGCTCGTAAGCAATTCGAGCAACTTGCGAGGTTTCCGGATATTATTCGAAAAGGATTCGATTCTACGATACTTTCGTAATCTCGAATGTAGGACTCGAAAGTGTTGGATCTCGAGAATGTCGATTTTTAGAAAATTCCTGGTCGGGCGACGGCTGGGGCGCGAGACGCTTGCTAGGGAGGTTCGCCCCCGAGCAAGTCTAGAAGGGCCTCGGTGTGTTAGGTAAACCAACTCTCGCTCTTAAAACTGGTAGACGAGTGAACGCGTACCTGCGGGGTTGCATTTGTTCAAAACATTCTCCGCCACGTCCTGCAAGTGTTCCGGCAGTAATCCCATAAGCATGTCCGTCTCCAAGTTAGCTTCGTCGTCGACCTAAACCGAGCGGCTCGTTCGTGAATCGATCGGTACGAATGGAATTGTTCGTTCGAAGGTGAATTATCGTCTTACCAAGCTGAATGCTTCCAGTAGACAGTACATGTAACACGTCACAGACTTGTCCGACGATATCTTTCCTTGGGCCACCTCTTGGATCATCGCTGCACCCCAAAATCACAGATTATTTGAAATTTCAAGATTCAGGCGTTGAACGCCGCTTTGAAACTCTTCCTACTCGAAACGTTTTCTCGGGGCATCGATAATTGCAACGTTCTCGGCGAGTGAGACCAGCGAATAAAGATTGCTGTCGATGATACAGCGAGATTCGAAGCGCGTTTCAAATATCCGAGGAAAACGCGAACAAACGTTTTTTAACATACACTCTGTTATCCGAAGATCAACCGATTTCGGGTGTTACCGCGGCTCTTTGGGACAAGTTGTTTCGTGATCCGATACCAACCTTCCGATGTGCCGTGTTCTTCCATGCACCGTTGTTTGTCGTCTTGCACCATGTCGATGATCTCTGGAGGAACCCAGTCCGGCTGCGAACAGAATCCAAACGATAGGCAGTTGCGATTCTCGAATCGCGTTTATCTTCTTCCCGACTCTATTCTCGAAGCGAAATTTCCTTCCTTCCGATTGTTTCAGCTCGTCATAATTTTCACGATCGTCGGACGTCTCGCGTCTCACGGCTCGCTGGCTCCCGTTATCTTATCGTACCTCGGTCGCGCGTCGATTAGGGCAATCGATTTCGTTCGAAATGAGGGACGGGTACGAGTTGCGTCGCGAAAGATATGCCAAAATACGAAAGTTCGATTTACAACGGTAGAAATTCTACTACAATAGAATTTCTCAGATTTTCTAAATCCCGGCCCTCGTTTTCATCGCGTTGTCGGAATTTTTACGTAGGCTCGGTGCGATTCTACGGTTTACGACGGTTCCGTTGCTGTTGACTCTGACGCTGACGCATCTGGCAGCCAGACTCGCTCGCGCCGCATCGGCCCGCAGAGCGTGTCGTTTCTCTCTCTCTCTCTCCTCTCTCTCTCTCTCTCTCTCTCTCTCTCCTCTCTCTCTCTCTCTCTCTCTCTCTCTCTCCC